>NW_028137232.1:270000-285000 GCF_965140915.1 Aythya marila | reverse complement strand
AGCCGGCCGAGAAGCAGGGCAGAGCTCAAGATCGCCGCGAGGCGGGGAAGCGCCGTGTAGACGGACGGGGCTGCGGGCGCCGGACAGCCTCTGCCCTCGCGAGCCCGCGAGCCCGAGCCGAAGCGCAAGCCCGAAGCCGACTCCGAGCCCGATCCGCCCCGGCCGCGGAGCCGAGCGTCGCAGGAGGCGAGGCAGCTCCCGCCTGCCCGCCTTTGCGGGGGCCCTGGACGGGGCCCGCCCGGGGAGAAAAACGCTGGAGGCGAGCGCGAGCTCGTCGCTCTGCTCCCTCCCGCGCCATCAAGCTGCCCGCCGGCCGGGACACGGGCTCGGCGGGAGCCTGACGACCAGCCGGCTTGAAGCTCCGTGCCCGGAATAATGCGGACCCCTCTCGCCTACGTGTGGCGCCGGCTTCCCGCCGAGCGGAGCGGAGCGGAGCGGCCGGCGACGAGCTAGGAGGATTGCCCCTCCCGCCGCCCCCCCGCCCGACGGCTCGGCGGGGCTGCGGCGCGACGGGCGGGGGAGAGGGGGGGAGAGGAGCCGGCGCCGCTCGAGAAGCCGAGAGCGCGGCCGCGCGCGGCCCCTGGCTGCATCGGGCTGCCGCTCGCTCTGCCGTCAGGGGCTCTGGCTCGCCTGCGAGCCACCCGTGCGACTCTGCGTGGCTGGGCGTGTGTCACTGCACTCAGCGATCCGTGCGAAACGAGGCGAAGCGAAGGCGCGCAACGGAAAGGCGGAGCGCCGCCAGCCGAAGCCAGGCCAAGCGGCGCCGGCAAAAGCAAAGCGAAGCGGAGGAGGAACGGCAAAGCGGAGCGAGGCGGAGCAGACGAAGGAAAAGCAAACGAGTGCCACGAACGCGACGCCAAGCAAAACTCAGCGCTTCCACGAAAAGCAAAGCGAAGCAGGGCCGGCAAAAGCAAAGCAAAGGGGAGGAACTGGCGGCCGGTCTGCCGCGGGCTCCGAGTGGCTCTGGCGGCGGGTAGACGTGGCGGCCGGAGTCTGAGCGAACGCTTTCTCCGCACGCTTTGTACGACCTCTCGTCTCCCCGCCGACAAGCGGGACCCGTGCTTTCTTGTTGCTGCTGCTGCTGCTGCTGCTTGTGTTTGTTTTTCTTTTTCCCCTTTTTCTTTTTAAAAGCGTGAACGATTCGAATGAATGGCGCCTCCCAGCCGTTCCCCTGCACGCGAGAGGCGTGTGGCTAGACCTGGCGGGCCGCCGGAGGGAAGCGTGCGGGCACGCGCCCGTCTGTGCATGCGTGCGTGTGGCCGTGTAGACGAGGCAGCCGGGCCGCTCTCGAGCAGTGGCCGTGACGGCGGGGTAGACCTGACGGCTCCACGAGGCGGGAGGGGGCGGGGGGACAGAGCTGGGAGGAGGGAGAAGTAGACCTGGTGGCTCCACGGGGCGGGAGGGGGCGGGGGGACAGAGCGGGGAGGAGGAGGGAGAAGTAGACCTGGTGGCTCCACGGGGCGGGAGGGGGCGGGGGGACAGAGCGGGGAGGAGGAGGGAGAAGTAGACCTGGTGGCTCCACGGGGCGGGAGGGGGCGGGGGGGAGAGAGCGGGGAGGAGGAGGGAGAAGTAGACCTGGTGGCTCCACGAGGCGGGAGGGGGCGGGGGAGAGAGCGGGCAGGAGGGAGAAGTAGACCTGGTCGCTCCACGGGGCCCGGAGGGTGGGAGGAACGGGTAGACGTGGCGGCCTGCATCTGACAGCGGCCGTCTACGCACTTCAATGGCCGCCTCCGCCCCCTCCCCACTTCTCCCTCCCTCTCCTCCGCCCTTTGCAGCCTTTGCAGTGGACGGGGCGGGGCGGGGCGCCGGCGCCGGTCGGGAAGGCGAGGGCGCGGCCCCGGACCCCGGCTGCTTCGGGCCGCAGCTCGCTCTGACGTCAGAGGCTCTTGCTCGGCCGCCAGAGGCTCGCCACCTGTGCCGCGCAGTGCGGCTGACTGCCTGGCCGCTTTGCTTTAGCCGCTTTGCAAAATAACTACTCTTATCTTTACGTTTATTATTAGTTAGTTCTGTTGCCTGTTTTCCGCTGTAGCTTCAGGAATCGTGTCATTCCTTACCGTCTTTCAAAACCTCCCCCACCCCCCTAGTCCTCAGCTCCCCCTCACGCCCCCCTCCCCCCCCCCCCCCTCCCCCAGCCTCCTCAGGCAAACGGCAGTTGAGCTCAGGTGGCGGCTCCCCAGTCAGCGGGGGTCCTGGAATAGACTTGGCTGGGTGGCCGACCCCCGCACCCCCACCTGCCAGCTGCGAAGGGACGGTTGGCGGGCTGTGGGGAGGCCGAAGTAGGTGACCCAGCGTTCCTGTGTGTGTAAACGCATCAAAAGAGCAAAAAACAAAGCGGAGTAGGAACGGCAAAGCAGAGCAAAGAAAAGGAAATCGGTGCCGGGAATACAAACCAAAACCCCCCAGAAAGATGCAGCTCTAAGGAAAGCATGTCGAAGCAGGTGCGGGAAAAGCAAAGCGGGGAAGAGCGACGATAAGTAAAGCGAGGAAAAGGAAAGCAAAGCAAAACGAACCCAAATCATTGGGAATCGTGTAATGTCGCTTATCGTCCTAAAAAACCTCACCCAAGCCCGTCCCCAGACGAACAGCAGCAGCGGGACCCACCTGGCGGCTCGCCGGACAGCGGGGGATGAGGAATAGACCATGCTGGGTGGGTGGCCAGGCTTCCTGTCGCCACCCTCCAGCTCCCGGGGGACAGTCGTCGGGCTGCGGGGAGGGAGGCCACGGTGTGCGCCTGAGGCTTTATGCGTTCATAAATACACCGATCGACTCGTCGCCCAAATCGGTGCGACGGTCTGCAAAAGAAGCCTACCTAGCACGGCAAAGCAGAGCTGAGCAATGCAACGCAAAGCAGAGCGAGACAAAGCAAAGCCCTGCTAGGGAAAAGAAAGAGGCAAAAGGAAAAGCAAAGCCAAGCAGGGCAAGAAAAACCAAAGCAGAAGAGGTCCAGGAAAAGAAAAGTGGTGTCACGAATACAAAGTAAAGCAAAGCAAAGCAAGGCAGGGCCAGCAAAAGCAAAACAAAGAAGGGTGGGGAAAAACAAACAAACAAACAAAAAAAAACTAAGCTAAGGATTTCCTGGGGGGTGGGGGAAAGAAAAGCGGTATCTTGAATACAACGTCAAGCAAAACAAAGCGAGGCAGGGCCAGCAAAAGCAAAACAAAGAAAGGCGAGAAAAACCAAAGCAAAAGAGGTCCAGGAAAAGAAAAGCGGTGTCTTGAATACAACGTCAAGCAAAACAAAGCGAGGCAGGACCAGCAAAAGCAAAGCAAAGAAGGGCGAGAAAAACCAAAGCAAAGGAGGTCCAGGGAAAGAAAAGCGGTGTCACGAATACAAAGTCAAGCAAAACGAAACAAAGCGAGGCCAGGAAAAGCAAAGCACGGTCAGGAAGAGAAAATCCAAAGTAAAACAGGGCCAGGAAAAGCCAAGCAGTGCCTTGAATACAAAGCGAAGCGAAGCAACGCAGGGCCAGGGAAAGCAAAGCAAAGCAAAACGGTGCTGCCAAAACAAAATGCGGAGTTAACTTAGCGTCAGTCGAAATCGCACCCCCCACCCACCCCAGAGGAAAAGGGGCCCATTGCTGGCTTACGGGGAGCTGGGCGTTTGAGAAGGCCAGGGTGTGGCAGCGGCCCCCGGTTGCCTCGGGCCGCCTCTCGCTCTCGCTCTGACATCAGAGGCTCCTGCTCGGCCGCGAACGGCTCCCCACCTGTGCCACTCAGTTTGGCTGGCTGCCTGGCTGCTTTGCTTTAGCTGCTTATCATTATATAAATTAATAATAACAATAATAATAATAATAATAATAATAATAATAATGCTATTATTATATACTACTAAAAAGTTATTAGAAATAAAAGTATTAAATAGGAATAGAAATAAATATCATTAAAACGTAATACAAATAGTAGAAGTAGGAATAATAATAGTCTTCTCCGTCTGTTTCCCCCTTTCGTTTTAGGAATCGAGTAGTTATTGATTGTTGTTCTCAACCCACACCCCTCCCCAGACGAATAGCAACGGAGCCCACCTGCTGGCTCTCCGGACAACGGTGGGCAACAGAATAGACCTGGCCCGGTAGCCAGATCCCTGTCCCTGCCCGCCAGCTGCGAGGGGACAGCTGCCGGGCTGCGGGCCGGCTAACTTTTCTGTGTGTTCAGAAACAAGTTTCATGAACTTCTTTATGCATTCATAAAGACAGCAAAGCTAAGGAAAGGAGCACAGGGAAAAACAAAGCGGTGCCACGAAAGGGAAAGCCAAGGAAAGAAAGCACTTTGAGGCAAAGCAAAGCACAGCGAGGCTAAGAAAGGTCCAGAAGAGCAGAGAAGGGAAAGCAAAGCACTGACAGGAATACGAAGCAAAGAAATAAAAAATAAAGCATGACCGCACAAGTAAAAACGTAGCAGGCTCAGGAAAGAAAAAGCAAAACAAAGCAAAGCAAAGCAAAGCAAAGTAGCACAAGGAACAACACAGCATTTCCAGGAGAGAAAAAGCAAAGCAATCTGAGGCAAGAACAGCAGAGGAAAGGAGGTATGGAAAAGCAAAACTGTGCCAGCAAGAGCAAAGCAAAGCAGACCAAGGCAAAACAAAGAGAAGCAGAGTGAACGTAGCGAGCTGGCGGCCAGCCCTCCTTTGGGTTCCAAGGGCCTGTTGGGGGGAGACCGGAGGGCTCCATTTTGTGTACGGGTGGCAGCCAGACTTGGACAGTGGCTGTACCCTGATCGCCCACTCCTCAGCCTTCTTCACAGCTCCTAGTCCACTGTGACAGCCGGCAAGAACCATGTCTTGCTTTAGCTGGTTTTATATCTATATACATTTTTTTGTTGTTGTTTGTTGTGTATTTCTTCCAGCGTAGTTGTGGGAATCATGTAGTTCCTTACTGTCTCTGAGAACCTCACACACACAACTAGCAGTGTGGCCCACCTGGCAGCTCGCCGCATGGCTAGGGACAAAGTATGGACCATGTCGGGCGGCCAGGCCTGCTGCCCCCACGCGCTGGGTCCGAGGGGACAGTGGCTGGGCTGCGGGGAGGCCAAGTTTTGTGTCTGACGGTTTATGCGTTCATAAATTTACCAATCAACTCAGCAGCAAAATCAGTGAGACGGTCTCCAAAGGAAGCCTAGCACGGCACAGGAGAGCAGAGCAATGCGGATAAAAGCTGAGCAAGACAGAGTAAAACCCTGCTAAGGAAAAGCCCTGCTAGGCATAGGGAAAAGCAGTGACAACCAGGGCCTGGAAAAGGAAAGCGCGGCCTGTAAAAACACATCAGATAGGTCCAAAAGGAAAACAAAAGAATGTAATGAACATTTAAAGAAAAATAAATAAAGAAATAAATAATAATGATAATAAAAGAAATAGATGCAAAGCATGTCCAGAAAAGGCAAAACATAGCAAGGTGAAGCAGAGCAGAGCGAAGCTAAACAAAGGCAAGCATGGCCCTATAAAGCAAAACAAAGCACGGCCAGGGAAGGCAAAGCTGAGCAAAGGAAAGTAGCACCAGGAAAAGCAAAGCAGTGCCAGGAAAGAGAAAGAAGTGAAAATAAATAAATAGATAAATAAATAAATAAAACAAAACAAACAAACAAAAAAAAACAGCAATAAAAAGCACAAGAAAGCGAAAAAGTTCGAGGTAAGGCAAATCAGAGCAGGGTTAAGAGAAGCTAAGCAGAACAGAGAAGGAAAAGCAAAGCAATGCCAGGAATACAAAGCAAGGCAAAGCAAAGCAAAGCAAAGCATGGCCAGGCAAGGCAAAGCAGAACAAAAGAAAGTAGCAAAAGGAAAAGCAAAGCAGTGCCAGGAATACAAAGTAAAGCAAAACAAAGGTAAGCATGGCCTGAAAATGGAAGTGAGAGCAGGAGCAGGTGAGGCAAAAGAGAGCAAAGCAAAGGTAAAAAAAGGCAAGCGTGGCCCCGTAAAGCAAAACAAAGCACGGCCAAGGAAGGCAAAGCTGAGCAAAGGAAAGTAGCACGAGGAAAAGCAAAGCATAACCAGGGAAGACAAAGCAAACAAAGGAAAGCAAGGCAGTTTGAGGCGAGGCAAAGCACAGCACGGGTAGGAAAAGCAAAGCAGTGCCAGGTCTATAAAGCAAAGCTAAACCAAGGAAAGCATGGCCAGGGAAGGGAAAGCAGAGCAAGACAAAGCAGAGCAAAGGAACGTAGCACAAGGAAAAGCAAAGCATTTTAAGGAAAGCAACAGCAAAACAACGTGAGGCAAAGCCGGGGCAAGAACAGCAGAGGAAAGGAGGTATGGAAAAGCAAAACTGTGCCAGCAAGAGCAAAGCAAAGCGGAGCAAGGCAAAACAAAGAGAAGCAAAGCAAACGTAGCGAGCTGTTGGCCAGCCCTCCTTTGGGTTCCAAGTGCCTGTTGGGGGGAGACCGGAGGGCCTCCATGTTGTGTACAGGTGGCAGCCAGACTTGGACAGTGGCCGGACCCTGATCGCCCCCTCCTCAGCCTTCTTCACAGCTCCTAGTCCACCGTGACGTTGGGCAAGAACCATGTCTTGCTTTAGCTGGTTTTATATCTATATACATTTTGTTGTTGTTTGTTGTGGATTTCTTCCAGCGTAGTTGTGGGAATCATGTAGTTACTTATTCTCGTTGAAATTGTCACTGAACACTATCACCACACGAGCAGCAGTTAGGGGTCCCCTGGCAGCTCGCCGCATGGCTGGGGACAAAGAATGGACCATGTCGGGCGGCCAGGCCTGCTGCACCCAGCCTCCAGTTCCGAGGGGACAGTGGCTGGGCTGCGGGGAGGCCAAGTTCTGTGTCTGACGGTTTATGAGTTCAGAAATTTACCAACCGACTCAGCAGCAAAATCAGTGAGACGGTCTCCAAAGGAAGCCTAGCACGGCACAGGAGAGCAGAGCAATGCGGATGAAAGCTGAGCGAGACAAAGCAAAGCCCTGCTAGGGAAAAGACCTAGCGGCCTAAGGAAAAGCAATGACAAGCACGGCCTGGAAAAGCAAAGCACGGCCAGAGAAAACACAAGAAAAAGATACAAAAGGAAAACATAAAGCATGGAATGAACATCAAATAAATAAAAAAAAATAATAAGAATAAAAAAAATGCAAAGCATGACCAGGAAAGGCATAGCATAGCAGAACAAAGTAGAGGAAAGCAAAGGTAAACAAAGGAAAGCATGGCCCCGTAAAGCAAAAAAAAAAAAAGCAAGGCCAGGGAGGGCAAAGCTGAGCAAAGGAAAGTAACACCAGGTAAAGCAAAGCATAACGAGGGAAGACAAAGCAAACAAAGGACAGCAAAGCAGTCTGAGGCAAGGCAAAGCACAGCATGGTTTGGAAAAGCAATGCAGTGCCAGGTCTGTAAACCAAAGGTAAACCAAGGAAAGCATGGCCAGGGAAGGGAAAGCTGAGCAAGTCAAAGCAGAGCAAGGGAACGTAGCACAAGGAAAAGCAAAGCATTGCCAGGAAAGCAAAAGCAAAGCAGTCTGAGGCAAAGCTGGGGCAAGAACAGCAGAGGAAAGGAGGTATGGGAAAGCAAAACTGTGCCACAAAGAGCAAAGCAAAGCGGAGTACGGCAAAACAGAGAGAAGCAAAGCAAACGTAAGGAGCTTGCGGCTAGCCCAGTAAAACCAGTGGGACAGTCTCTAAAAGAAACCTAGCACAGCACAGGAGAGCAGAGCAATGTGGATAAAAGCTGAGCAAGACAGAGTAAAACCCTGCTAAGAAAAAGACCTAGCGGCATAAGGAAAAGCAGTGACAACCAGGGCCTGGAAAAGGAAAGCATGGCCTGTAAAAACACATCAGATAGGTCCAAAAGAAAAACAAAAGAATGTAATGATCATTTAAATTAAAAAAAAAAAAAAAAAAAGGAAAAATAATGAGAACAAAAAAAAAAATAGATGCAAAGCATGTCCAGAAAAGGCAAAACATAGCAAGGCAAAGCAGAGCAGAGCGCAGCTAAACAAAGGCAAGCATGGCCCCATAAAGCAAAACAAAGCATGGCCAGGGAAGGCAAAGCACAGGAAGGCAAAGCAGAGCAAAGGAAAGTAGTACCAGGAAATGCAAAGCAGTGCTGGTAAAGAGAAAGAAAAAAAAATATTAATGAAAAAAAAATAAAAACAAACAAACAATCAAAAAATTGATTGTTGTTTGTTGTGGATTTCTTCCAGCGTAGTTGTGGGAACAACAAAGCGAAACAAAACAAAAGCGAAAAAGTTCAAGGTAAGGCAAATCAGAGCAGGGTTAAGAGAAGCTAAGCAGAGCAGAGAAGGAAAAGCAAAGCAATGCCAGGAATAC
The DNA here is from genome assembly GCF_965140915.1 of Aythya marila. Lineage (NCBI taxonomy): Eukaryota > Metazoa > Chordata > Aves > Anseriformes > Anatidae > Aythya > Aythya marila. Next base: position 276,752 of record NW_028137232.1, on the reverse strand, counting down.
AAAGCAAAGCAAAGCATGGCCAGGCAAGGCAAAGCAGAACAAAAGAAAGTAGCAAAAGGAAAAGCAAAGCAGTGCCAGGAATACAAAGTAAAGCAAAACAAAGGTAAGCATGGCCGGAAACTGGAAGTGAGAGCAGGAGCAAGTGAGGCAAAAGAGAGCAAGGCAAAGGTAAAAAAAGGCAAGCGTGGCCCCGTAAAGCAAAACAAAGCACGGCCAGGGAAGGCAAAGCTGAGCAAAGGAAAGTAGCACCAGGAAAAGCAAAGCATAACTAGGAAAGATAAAGCAAACAAAGGAAAGCAAAGCAGTTTGAGGCGAGGCAAGGCAAAGCACAGCACGGGTAGGAAAAGCAAAGCAGTGCCAGGTCTATAAAGCAAAGCTAAACCAAGGAAAGCATGGCCAGGGAAGGGAAAGCAGAGCAAGACAAAGCAGAGCAAGGGAACGTAGCACAAAGAAAAGCAAAGCATTGCCAGGAAAGAAACAGCAAAAGAATCTGAGGCAAAGCAAAGCAAAGCCGGGGCAAGAACAGCAGAGGAAAGGAGGTATGGAAAAGCAAAACCGTGCCAGCAAGAGCAAAGCAAAGCCGGGGCAAGAACAGCAGAGGAAAGGAGGTATGGAAAAGCAAAACCGTGCCAGCAAGAGCAAAGCAAAGCAGAGCAAAGCAAAACAGAGAGAAGCAAAGCAAACGTAGCGAGCTGTTGGCCAGCCCTCCTTTGGGTTCCAAGTGCCTGTTGGGGGGAGACCGGAGGGCTCCATGTTGTGTGCAGGTGGCAGCCAGACTTGGACAGTGGCTGTACCCTGATCGCCCCCTCCTCAGCCTTCTTCACAGCTCCTAGTCCACTGTGACACCGGGCAAGAACCATGTCTAGCTTTAGCTGGTTTTATATATCTATATACATTTTGTTGTTGTTTGTTGTGGATTTCTTCCAGCGTAGTTGTGGGAATCATGTAGTTACTTATTCTCGTTGAAATTGTCACTGAACACTATCACCACACGAGTAGCAGTTAAGGGTCCCCTGGCGGCTCGCCGCATGGCTAGGGACAAAGAATGGACCATGTCGGGCGGCCAGGCCTGCTGCCCCCACGCGCCGGTTCCGAGGGGACAGTGGCTGGGCTGCGGGGAGGCCAAGTTCTGTGTCTGACGGTTTATGCGTTCATAAATTTACCATTCGACTCAGCAGCAAAATCAGTGAGACGGTCTCCAAAGGAAGCCTAGCACGGCACAGGAGAGCAGAGCAATGCGGATGAAAGCTGAGCGAGACAAAGCAAAGCCCTACTAGGGAAAAGACCTAGCGGCATAAGGAAAAGCAATGACAAGCACGGCCTGGAAAAGCAAAGCACGGCCAGAGAAAACACAAGAAAAAGATATAAAAGGAAAACATAAAGCATGGAATGAATATCAAATAAATAAAAAATAATAAGAAGAATAAAAAAATGCAAAGCATGACCAGGAAAGGCATAGCATAGCAGAACAAAGTAGAGGAAAGCAAAGGTAAACAAAGGAAAGCATGGCCCCGTAAAGCAAAAAAAAAAAAAAGCAAGGCCAGGGAGGGCAAAGCTGAGCAAAGGAAAGTAACACCAGGTAAAGCAAAGCATAACGAGGGAAGACAAAGCAAGCAAAGGACAGCAAAGCAGTTTGAGGCGAGGCAAGGCAAAGCACAGCACGGGTAGGAAAAGCAAAGCAGTGCCAGGTCTATAAAGCAGAGCTAAACCAAGGAAAGCATGGCCTGATAAAGCAAAGGAAAGCATGGCCAGGGAAGGCAAAGCAGAGCAAGGAAAAGCAAAGCAAAGGAAAGTAGCACAAGGAAATGCAAAGTATTTTCAGGAGAGAAAGAGCAAAACACTCTGAGGCAAAGCAGGGGCAAGAACAGCAGAGGAAAGGAGGTATGGAAAAGCAAAACCGTGCCAGCAAGAGCAAAGCAAAGCAGAGCAAAGCAAAACAGAGAGAAGCAAAGCAAACGTAGCGAGCTGTTGGCCAGCCCTCCTTTGGGTTCCAAGTGCCTGTTGGGGGGAGACCGGAGGGCTCCATGTTGTGTGCAGGTGGCAGCCGGACTTGGACAGTGGCTGTACCCTGATCGCCCACTCCTCAGCCTTCTTCACAGCTCCTAGTCCACTGTGACACCGGGCAAGAACCATGTCTAGCTTTAGCTGGTTTTATATATCTATATACATTTTGTTGTTGTTTGTTGTGGATTTCTACCACCGTAGTTGTGGGAATCACGTAGTTCCTTACTGTTTTGAGAACCTCACACACACAACTAGCAGTGTGGCCCACCCAAGCCAGCTCGCCGCATGGCTAGGGACAAAGTATGGACCATGTCGGGCGGCCAGGCCTGCTGCCCCCACGCGCCGGTTCCGAGGGGACAGTGGCTGGGCTGCGGGGAGGCCAAGTTCTGTGTCTGACGGTTGATGCGTTCATAAATTTACCATTCGACTCAGCAGCAAAATCAGCGAGACGGTCTCCAAAGGAAGCCTAGCACGGCACAGGAGAGCAGAGCAATGCGGATGAAAGCTGAGCGAGACAAAGCAAAGCCCTGCTAGGGAAAAGACCTAGCGGCATAAGGAAAAGCAATGACAAGCACGGCCTGGAAAACAAAGCACGGCCAGAGAAAACACAAGAAAAATATATAAAAGGAAAACATAAAGCATGGAATGAACATCAAATAAATAATAATAATAATAATAATAATAAAAAAATGCAAAGCATGACCAGGAAAGGCATAGCATAGCAGAACAAAGTAGAGGAAAGCAAAGGTAAACAAAGGAAAGCATGGCCCCGTAAAGCAAAAAAAAAAAAAAAAGCAAGGCCAGGGAGGGCAAAGCTGAGCAAAGGAAAGTAGCACCAGGTAAAGCAAAGCATAACGAGGGAAGATAAAGCAAACAAAGGACAGCAAAGCACTTTGAGGCAAGGCAAAGCACAGCATGGTTTGGAAAAGCAATGCAGTGCCAGGTCTGTAAACCAAAGGTAAACCAAGGAAAGCATGGCCTGATAAAGCAAAACAAAGCAAGGCCAGGGAAGGCAAAGCACAGGAAGGCAAAGCAGAGCAAAGGAAAGCAGTACCAGGAAATGCAAAGCAGTGCTGGTAAAGAGAAAGAAAAGAAATATTAATGAAAAAAAAATAAAAACAAACAAACAATCAAAAAATAAATAAAACCACAACAAAGCGAAAAAGTTCAAGGTAAGGCAAATCAGAGCAGGGTTAAGAGAAGCTAAGCAGAGCAGAGAAGGAAAAGCAAAGCAATGCCTGGAATACAAAGCTAGGCAAAGGAAAACATGGCCAGGCAAGGCAAAGCAGAACAAAAGAAAGTAGCAAAAGGAAAAGCAAAGCAATGCCAGGAATACAAAGTAAAGCAAAACAAAGGTAAGCATGGCCTGAAAATGGAAGTGAGAGCAGGAGCAGGTGAGGCAAAAGAGAGCAAGGCAAAGGTAAAAAAAGGCAAGCGTGGCCCCGTAAAGCAATACAAAGCACGGCCAGGGAAGGCAAAGCTGAGCAAAGGAAAGTAGCACCAGGAAAAGCAAAGCATAACCAGGGAAGACAAAGCAAACAAAAGAAAGCAAGGCAGTTTGAGGCGAGGCAAAGCACAGCACGGGTAGGAAAAGCAAAGCAGTGCCAGGTCTATAAAGCAGAGCTAAACCAAGGAAAGCATGGCCTGATAAAGCAAAGGAAAGCATGGCCAGGGAAGGCAAAGCAGAGCAAGGAAAAGCAAAGCAAAGGAAAGTAGCACAAGGAAATGCAAAGTATTTTCAGGAGAGAAAGAGCAAAACACTCTGAGGCAAAGCAGGGGCAAGAACAGCAGAGGAAAGGAGGTATGGAAAAGCAAAACCGTGCCAGCAAGAGCAAAGCAAAGCAGAGCAAAGCAAAACAGAGAGAAGCAAAGCAAACGTAGCGAGCTGTTGGCCAGCCCTCCTTTGGGTTCCAAGTGCCTGTTGGGGGGAGACCGGAGGGCCCTCATGTTGTGTGCAGGTGGCAGCCAGACTTGGACAGTGGCTGTACCCTGATCGCCCTCTCCCCAGCCTCCTTCACATCTCCTGGTCCACCGTGACGTTGGGCAAGAACCATGTCTTGCTTTAGCTGTTTATTTCTTTATTGTTGCCTTTCTTCCAGCGTAGTTGTGGGAATCATGTTGTTACTCCCAGAAAAGACCGTGCTGGGTGTGCAGGCCTGCTGCCCCCTCGTGCCAGTTCCGAGGGAGCGGTCGCTGGGCTGCGGGGAGGCCAAGTTCTGTGTCTGACGGTTTATGCGTTCGTAATTATAGCGATCGACTCGGCATCAAAACCCGCGGGACAGTCTCCGAGAGGAGCCCAGCACGGCACAGGAGAGCAGAGCAATGCGGATGAAAGCCGAGCAAGGCAAGGCAGAGCCCTGCTAGGGAAAGGACGGCGGGGTTGGTTCCCGGCCGGCAGGTGTTCCCCGCCTCGGGGCGCCGCGGGCGCCTCGTCTAAGCGCTGCGGACAGCAGCCGCCAGGTCTACCCGGGCGCGGTCGCCATGTTTGCTTAGCCGGCGGCGACCTGTAGGGGTCGCTGCAGGTCCGTCCGCGAGAACGGCGTCGGGGTCTGCCCGGCAGCGACGGGCGCGCGGGCGCGAGCGCGTTTGCGAGGGCTCCCGTCCGCGGGTCGGTCGAGCGGTTCCCGAGCGGGTCCGATGGCGCGGAAAGCGTCGGAAATTCCCGGAAAGGTGCGAAAAGTGCCGGAAGGGCCCGTGGGAAAAGCGAAGGAAGGCGGGCCGGCGCTGTCGGTTTCCGGCCGGCGGGTCTCCCCGTGTCCCCCTGAGGTTGCCAGGTCTACCGTGTGCCCCCCGTTGCCGCCACGTCTCCCCGTGTCGTCCTGCGGCCGCCAGGTGTCCCGGTGCCCTCCTGCGGCCGCCAGGTCTCCCCGCGTCCCGCCGAGGTTGCCAGGTCTACCGCAACCCCCCGTCGCCTCGTCTGCCGATCCTGCCGCGGCCGCCTGGTGTCCCCGCGTCGTCCCGCGGCCGCCTGGTCTCCCCGTAGCTTCCTGCGGCCGCCAGGTCTACCCGGGCGCGGTCGCCATGTTTGCTTAGCCGGCGGCGACCTGTAGGGGTCGCTGCAGGTCCGTCCGCGAGAACGGCGTCGGGGTCTGCCCGGCAGCGACGGGAGCGCGCGCGCGCGCGCGTTTGCGAAGGCGCACGTCCCCGGGTCGGTCGAGCGGTTCCCGAGCGGGTCCGATGGCGCGGAAAGCGTCGGAAATTCCCGGAAAGGTGCGAAAAAGCCCGAAAAGGCTGGAAAAGTGCCGGAAGGGCCCGCCGGAAAAGCGAAGGAAGGCGGGCCGGCGCCGTCGGTTCCCGGCCGGGGGGTCCCCCTGAGGTTGCCAGGTCTACCCGCGCGGAGGAAATAGCCGCCGGTCGGGCGGAGGGAACGGCGGCCAGGTCTACCGCGTGTCCGACGGGACTTGGAAGGCCGCCGTGGGGCTGGAGGTAGACTAGCAGGTCGTGCCACGGCTCGGAAGGGGTGGTAGGCGTCGCTGTTTCTCTGTGCCTCCAGTTAGGTCGAGGTAAAAGTCGGTTGCGCTCGGCTGCCTCGCCGCGGTAGGCTGGAAAAGGACGTGCGGCGCTTGTGAGGCGATGACTTTTGTGTCCGTCTATAGGAGAGAGTGAGGACTCTGCTCCGCCAGCGGTGCCGAGCGAGCGCTTGGGGCTTGGAGAGGCGGCGCGCGAGAAGGGGGCGCGCGGCGTCGGCGGTGGCGTCGGCTCGGGCGTGGGTTGTGCGGAGCGGTAGCCGCTAGCGGTTTGCCGACCCAGCTACCCTCCCCGCCGGCGAGCGAGAAGCGGTCTCGCGCGTGCGAGTCGCCGGAGAAGCAGCAGCGAGCCGCGAGCTCAGAGCTGTGGAGAGAGGGAGCGGCCAGAAGCCGGCGGGCGGTCCGCCGGCGGCCGAAGGCGTCCGTCCGGGGGCGTCCCCGGCTGCTCGCGTGGGTCCCGGAGGCTCGGAAGGCGAAGGAGGGGGGACCCCGCGGATTGGCACGGCCGAGGCGGCGGCGCCTCCGGCTCCCGACGATGCACCTCACGTCACCCGCACGCAGGAGCCCGTCGAGGCGTTCCTCGGGCACGTCGGAGAGGCTTCCCGGCGGGTCGGTTCCTGTCAGGGCCGATGTTCAGGTCGGTGCGAGCACCTCTCGCGGACGTTGCTCCAGCACACCCGCACGCACGCAGGCGACGCTGTTCGCTTTTTTTTTTTTTTTTTTTTTTTCCCGATCGATGAGGCCACTCGGGTCGCGTCGGAGAGGGCCCCCGGCGGGCCGGCTCTTCCGCGCTCCCCTGTCCCGGGGCAGCCGCGGCGGTGTCCGGTGTTCAGGCACGGGCGGTCTCCTGTCCAGCTCGCTTCCCGTCGCAGGTGAGGCGCTGCCTCGCTCGGGGCGAGAGGGGCGGCGGCGGCGGCGTTTAGGGCGCGTGCCCTGGTCGCCGGTGGGCGCTCCGTCCGTCGTTCTCGTCGCCGAACGAAGGGGCTTTTCCGGCCGAAGCCGGCTGTGTGACGGCCGAGCGGCCCCGCGAGCCGCAGGGGTCCGTGAGCGTTGCGCGAGGCGCTGGTGCCGGCGTCGGTCCGGGGCCCCGCGGGTGCCGGCCGCGAGCAGCAAGGCGGCGGGGGTGGCCGCAAACGATGTGCCAAAAGCAGCAGCAGCGAGGGCGAGCGAGCGAGAGAGAAGCCGCGCGGCGCGTCCCGCGTCCGGTGGGCTGGGTGGGGGGGCGTCCCCCCGCCGCGTCGGGGCCGCCGCGGCAGTGTGCGCGCTTTTGGTGGCCGCGTC
>NW_028137232.1:232500-260000 GCF_965140915.1 Aythya marila | reverse complement strand
CCGGCGAGGCCGCTTCCAGCTTTCCCGAAGGATGGTAGACCTGGCGGCCCTGCCGAGGACGATCCCAGGCGCTCCCTGCAGACGGGCCTTCTCACGGAGGACGGTAGACTTGACGGCCCGGCCGAGGCCGTTCCCAGGCACCCGCTGCAGACGTTTCCCTCCCCCCCCCTCCCCCCAATTGCTGGGTAGACCTGACGGCCCGGCCGAGGAAGGTCCCAGGCGCCCCCGGCAGACGACCCTCCACACCACACACACACACACACACACACACACACACACCCTCCCCGATTGCTGGATAGACCTGGCGGCTCTTCGGGGGGCGGCATTTTCCGGCGAATGGTAGACCTGGCGGTCCGTCGGAGCGAAGCGTGCCTCCGCCTCCCCGGCTACGCTCTGCACGGCAGTCCGAGGGACGCTCGCGCCTCTGTCCCGCTTACAGCCGGCACACGGGCTCGCCTGCTCGCCAACGCGCTGTGCCGCTTCGGCTCCTCGCCTTGACGCCACGCTACACCTGGCGGATCGGGGCTGGGAGGGGAAGGGGGAGGAAGAGGGGAGGGGATTCACCTGTCCACTTCAGCACGACGAGGACCGTAGAGCTGGCGGCCGTCAGCTAACGGCGGCTGCCTACGCGCTTTTCTGGAGCCCTTCGCTTTCTTCCCCCGCCCTTCTTTTTGCTTCCCTTCTGCTTTCTCATTCCTTTCTTCATCGATTCGTTGGCTGAACGATCGATCCATCGATTCCTTGATTCATTCACTCACTCATTCACTCACTCATTCATGCACTCATTCACTCATTCATGCACTCATTCACTCATTCACTCATTCATTCATTCATTCATTCATTCATTCACAAATACACCTCTTCTCGTTCCCTCCCTTCCCCCCTTCTCCCCGTTGCCACGCCGCTCTTCCCCAGCAGCCGGCCGAGAAGCAGGGCAGAGCTCAAGATCGCCGCGAGGCGGGGAAGCGCCGTGTAGACGGACGGGGCTGCGGGCGGCGGACAGCCTCTGCCCTCGCTCGCCCGCGAGCCCGAGCCGAAGCGCAAGCCCGAAGCCGACTCCGAGCCCGATCCGCCCCGGCCGCGGAGCCGAGCGTCGCAGGAGGCGAGGCAGCTCCCGCCTGCCCGCCTTTGCGGGGGCCCCGGACGGGGCCCGCCCGGGGAGAAAAACGCTGGAGGCGAGCGCGAGCTCGTCGCTCTGCTCCCTCCCGCGCCATCTAGCTGCCCGCCGGCCGGGACACGGGCTCGGCGGGAGCCTGAAGACCAGCCGGCTTGAAGCTCCGTGCCCGGAATAATGCGTCCCCCTCTCGCCTACGTGTGGCGCCGGCTTCCCGCCGAGCGGAGCGGAGCGGAGCGGCCGGCGACGAGCTAGGAGGATTGCCCCTCCCGCCGCCCCCCCGCCCGACGGCTCGGCGGGGCTGCGGCGCGACGGGCGGGGGAGAGGGGGGGAGAGGAGCCGGCGCCGCTCGAGAAGCCGAGAGCGCGGCCGCGCGCGGCCCCTGGCTGCATCGGGCTGCCGCTCGCTCTGCCGTCAGGGGCTCTGGCTCGCCTGCGAGCCACCCGTGCGACTCTGCGTGGCTGGGCGTGTGTCACTGCACTCAGCGATCCGTGCGAAACGAGGCGAAGCGAAGGCGCGCAACGGAAAGGCGGAGCGCCGCCAGCCAAAGCCAGGCCAAGCGGCGCCGGCAAAAGCAAAGCGAAGCGGAGGAGGAACGGCAAAGCGGAGCGAGGCGGAGCAGACGAAGGAAAAGCAAACGAGTGCCACGAACGCGACGCCAAGCAAAACTCAGCGCTTCCACGAAAAGCAAAGCGAAGCAGGGCCGGCAAAAGCAAAGCAAAGGGGAGGAACTGGCGGCCGGTCTGCCGCGGGCTCCGAGTGGCTCTGGCGGCGGGTAGACGTGGCGGCCGGAGTCTGAGCGAACGCTTTCTCCGCACGCTTTGTACGACCTCTCGTCTCCCCGCCGACAAGCGGGACCCGTGCTTTCTTGTTGCTGCTGCTGCTGCTGCTGCTTGTGTTTGTTTTTCTTTTTCCCCTTTTTCTTTTTAAAAGCGTGAACGATTCGAATGAATGGCGCCTCCCAGCCGTTCCCCTGCACGCGAGAGGCGTGTGGCTAGACCTGGCGGGCCGCCGGAGGGAAGCGTGCGGGCACGCGCCCGTCTGTGCATGCGTGCGTGTGGCCGTGTAGACGAGGCAGCCGGGCCGCTCTCGAGCAGTGGCCGTGACGGCGGGGTAGACCTGACGGCTCCACGAGGCGGGAGGGGGCGGGGGGACAGAGCGGGGAGGAGGAGGGAGAAGTAGACCTGGTGGCTCCACGGGGCGGGAGGGGGCGGGGGGACAGAGCGGGGAGGAGGAGGGAGAAGTAGACCTGGTGGCTCCACGGGGCGGGAGGGGGCGGGGGGACAGAGCGGGGAGGAGGAGGGAGAAGTAGACCTGGTGGCTCCACGGGGCGGGAGGGGGCGGGGGGACAGAGCGGGGAGGAGGAGGGAGAAGTAGACCTGGTGGCTCCACGGGGCGGGAGGGGGCGGGGGGGACAGAGCGGGGAGGAGGAGGGAGAAGTAGACCTGGTGGCTCCACGAGGCGGGAGGGGGCGGGGGAGAGAGCGGGGAGGAGGGAGAAGTAGACCTGGTGGCTCCACGGGGCCCGGAGGGTGGGAGGGACGGGTAGACGTGGCGGCCTGCATCTGACAGCGGCCGTCTACGCACTTCAATGGCCGCCTCCGCCCCCTCCCCACTTCTCCCTCCCTCTCCTCCGCCCTTTGCAGCCTTTGCAGTGGACGGGGCGGGGCGGGGCGCCGGCGCCGGTCGGGAAGGCGAGGGCGCGGCCCCGGACCCCGGCTGCTTCGGGCCGCAGCTCGCTCTGACGTCAGAGGCTCTTGCTCGGCCGCCAGAGGCTCGCCACCTGTGCCGCGCAGTGCGGCTGACTGCCTGGCCGCTTTGCTTTAGCCGCTTTGCAAAATAACTACTCTTATCTTTACGTTTATTATTAGTTAGTTCTGTTGCCTGTTTTCCGCTGTAGCTTCAGGAATCGTGTCATTCCTTACCGTCTTTCAAAACCTCCCCCACCCCTCTAGTCCTCAGCTCCCCCTCACACCCCCCCCCCCCCCCCCCCCTCCCCCAGCCTCCTCAGGCAAACGGCAGTTGAGCTCAGGTGGCGGCTCCCCAGTCAGCGGGGGTCCTGGAATAGACTTGGCTGGGTGGCCGACCCCCGCACCCCCACCTGCCAGCTGCGAAGGGACGGTTGGCGGGCTGTGGGGAGGCCGAAGTAGGTGACCCAGCGTTCCTGTGTGTGTAAACGCATCAAAAGAGCAAAAAACAAAGCGGAGTAGGAATGGCAAAGCAGAGCAAAGAAAAGGAAATCGGTGCCGGGAATACAAACCAAAACCCCCCAGAAAGATGCAGCTCTAAGGAAAGCATGTCGAAGCAGGTGCGGGAAAAGCAAAGCGGGGAAGAGCGACGATAAGTAAAGCGAGGAAAAGGAAAGCAAAGCAAAACGAACCCAAATCATTGGGAATCGTGTAATGTCGCTTATCGTCCTAAAAAACCTCACCCAAGCCCGTCCCCAGACGAACAGCAGCAGCGGGACCCACCTGGCGGCTCGCCGGACGGCGGGGGATGAGGAATAGACCATGCTGGGTGGGTGGCCAGGCTTCCTGTCGCCACCCTCCAGCTCCCGGGGGACAGTCGTCGGGCTGCGGGGAGGGAGGCCACGGTGTGCGCCTGAGGCTTTATGCGTTCATAAATACACCGATCGACTCGTCGCCCAAATCGGTGCGACGGTCTGCAAAAGAAGCCTACCTAGCACGGCAAAGCAGAGCTGAGCAATGCAACGCAAAGCAGAGCGAGACAAAGCAAAGCCCTGCTAGGGAAAAGAAAGAGGCAAAAGGAAAAGCAAAGCCAAGCAGGGCAAGAAAAACCAAAGCAGAAGAGGTCCAGGAAAAGAAAAGTGGTGTCACGAATACAAAGTAAAGCAAAGCAAAGCGAGGCAGGGCCAGCAAAAGCAAAACAAAGAAGGGTGGGGAAAAACAAACAAACAAACAAAAAAAAACTAAGCTAAGGATTTCCTGGGGGGTGGGGGAAAGAAAAGCGGTATCTTGAATACAACGTCAAGCAAAACAAAGCGAGGCAGGGCCAGCAAAAGCAAAACAAAGAAAGGCGAGAAAAACCAAAGCAAAAGAGGTCCAGGAAAAGAAAAGCGGTGTCTTGAATACAACGTCAAGCAAAACAAAGCGAGGCAGGACCAGCAAAAGCAAAGCAAAGAAGGGCGAGAAAAACCAAAGCAAAGGAGGTCCAGGGAAAGAAAAGCGGTGTCACGAATACAAAGTCAAGCAAAACGAAACAAAGCGAGGCCAGGAAAAGCAAAGCACGGTCAGGAAGAGAAAATCCAAAGTAAAACAGGGCCAGGAAAAGCGAAGCAGTACCTTGAATACAAAGCGAAGCGAAGCAACGCAGGGCCAGGGAAAGCAAAGCAAAGCAAAACGGTGCTGCCAAAACAAAATGCGGAGTTAACTTAGCGTCAGTCGAAATCGCACCCCCCACTCACCCATGAGGAAAAGGGGCCCGTTGCTGGCTTACGGGGAGCTGGGCGTTTGAGAAGGCCAGGGTGTGGCAGCGGCCCCCGGTTGCCTCGGGCCGCCTCTCGCTCTCGCTCTGACGTCAGAGGCTCCTGCTCGGCTGCGAACGGCTCCCCACCTGTGCCACTCAGTTTGGCTGGCTGCCTGGCTGCTTTGCTTTAGCTGCTTATCATTATATAAAATAATAATAATAATAATAATAATAATAACAATAATAATAATAATAATAATAATAATAATAATAATAATAATGCTATTATTATATACTACTAAAAAGTTATTAGAAATAAAAGTATTAAATAGTAATAGAAATAAATATCATTAAAACGTAATACAAATAGTAGAAGTAGGAATAATAATAGTCTTCTCCGTCTGTTTCCCCCTTTCGTTTTAGGAATCGAGTAGTTATTGATTGTTGTTCTCAACCCACACCCCTCCCCAGACGAATAGCAACGGAGCCCACCTGCTGGCTCTCCGGACAACGGTGGGCAACAAAATAGACCTGGCCCGGTAGCCAGATCCCTGTCCCTGCCCGCCAGCTGCGAGGGGACAGCTGCCGGGCTGCGGGCCGGCTAACTTTTCTGTGTGTTCGGAAACAAGTTTCATGAACTTCTTTATGCATTCATAAAGACAGCAAAGCTAAGGAAAGGAGCACAGGGAAAAACAAAGCGGTGCCACGAAAGGGAAAGCCAAGGAAAGAAAGCACTTTGAGGCAAAGCAAAGCACAGCGAGGCTAAGAAAGGTCCAGAAGAGCAGAGAAGGGAAAGCAAAGCACTGACAGGAATACGAAGCAAAGAAATAAAAAATAAAGCATGACCGCACAAGTAAAAACGTAGCAGGCTCAGGAAAGAAAAAGCAAAACAAAGCAAAGCAAAGCAAAGCAAAGTAGCACAAGGAACAACACAGCATTTCCAGGAGAGAAAAAGCAAAGCAATCTGAGGCAAGAACAGCAGAGGAAAGGAGGTATGGAAAAGCAAAACTGTGCCAGCAAGAGCAAAGCAAAGCAGACCAAGGCAAAACAAAGAGAAGCAGAGTGAACGTAGTGAGCTGGCGGCCAGCCCTCCTTTGGGTTCCAAGTGCCTGTTGGGGGGAGACCGGAGGGCTCCATTTTGTGTACGGGTGGCAGCCAGACTTGGACAGTGGCTGTACCCTGATTGCCCACTCCTCAGCCTTCTTCACAGCTCCTAGTCCACTGTGACAGCCGGCAAGAACCATGTCTTGCTTTAGCTGGTTTTATATCTATATACATTTTGTTGTTGTTTGTTGTGGATTTCTTCCAGCGTAGTTGTGGGAATCATGTAGTTACTTATTCTCGTTGAAATTGTCACTGAACACTATCACCACACGAGCAGCAGTTAGGGGTCCCCTGGCAGCTCGCCGCATGGCTGGGGACAAAGAATGGACCATGTCGGGCGGCCTGGCCTCCTGCACCCAGCCTCCAGTTCCGAGGGGACAGTGGCTGGGCTGCGGGGAGGCCAAGTTCTGTGTCTGACGGTTTATGCGTTCAGAAATTTACCAATCGACTCAGCAGCAAAATCAGTGAGACAGTCTCCAAAGGAAGCCTAGCACGGCACAGGAGAGCAGAGCAATGCGGATGAAAGCTGAGCGAGACAAAGCAAAGCCCTGCTAGGGAAAAGACCTAGCGGCCTAAGGAAAAGCAATGACAAGCAAGGCCTAGAAAAGCAAAGCACGGCCAGAGAAAACACAAGAAAAAGATATAAAAGGAAAACATAAAGCATGGATTGAACATCAAATAAATAAAAAATAATAATAATAAAAAAAAAAATGCAAAGCATGACCAGAAAAGGCATAGCATAGCAGAACAAAGTAGAGGAAAGCAAAGGCAAACAAAGGAAAGCATGATCCTATCAGGCAAATAAAAAGCAAGGCCAGGGAGGGCAAAGCTGAGCAAAGGAAAGCAGCAAAAGGAAAAGCAAAGCATAACGAGGGAAGACAAAGCAAACAAAGGAAAGCAAAGCAGTTTGAGGCGAGGCAAGGCAAAGCACAGCACGGGTAGGAAAAGCAAAGCAGTGCCAGGTCTATAAAGCAAAGCTAAACCAAGGAAAGCATGGCCTGATAAAGCAAAGGAAAGCATGGCCAGGGAAGGCAAAGCAGAGCAAGGAAAAGCAAAGCAAAGGAAAGTAGCACAAGGAAATGCAAAGTATTTTCAGGAGAGAAAGAGCAAAACACTCTGAGGCAAAGCCGGGGCAAGAACAGCAGAGGAAAGGAGGTATGGAAAAGCAAAACTGTGCCAGCAAGAGCAAAGCAAAGCAGACCAAGGCAAAACAAAGAGAAGCAAAGCAAACGTAGCGAGCTGGCGGCCAGCCCTCCTTTGGGTTCCAAGTGCCTGTTGGGGGGAGACCGGAGGGCCTCCATTTTGTGTACAGGTGGCAGCCAGACTTGGACAGTGGCTGGACCCTGATCGCCCACTCCTCAGCCTTCTTCACAGCTCCTAGTCCACTGTGACAGCCGGCAAGAACCATGTCTTGCTTTAGCTGGTTTTATATCTATATACATTTTGTTGTTGTTTGTTGTGGATTTCTTCCACCGTAGTTGTGGGAATCATGTAGTTACTTATTCTCGTTGAAATTGTCACTGAACACTATCACCACACGAGCAGCAGTTAGGGGTCCCCTGGCAGCTCGCCGCATGGCTGGGGACAAAGAATGGACCATGTCGGGCGGCCTGGCCTCCTGCACCCAGCCTCCAGTTCCGAGGGGACAGTGGCTGGGCTGCGGGGAGGCCAAGTTCTGTGTCTGACGGTTTATGCGTTCAGAAATTTACCAACCGACTCAGCAGCAAAATCAGTGAGACGGTCTCCAAAGGAAGCCTAGCACGGCACAGGAGAGCAGAGCAATGCGGATGAAAGCTGAGCGAGACAAAGCAAAGCCCTGCTAGGGAAAAGACCTAGCGGCATAAGGAAAAGCAATGACAAGCAAGGCCTGGAAAAGCAAAGCACGGCCAGAGAAAACACAAGAAAAAGATATAAAAGGAAAACATAACGCATGGAATGAACATCAAATAAATAAAAAAAATAATAAGAATAAAAAAATGCAAAGCATGACCAGGAAAGGCATAGCATAGCAGAACAAAGTAGAGGAAAGCAAAGGTAAACAAAGGAAAGCATGGCCCCGTAAAGCAAAAAAAAAAGCAAGGCCAGGGAGGGCAAAGCTGAGCAAAGGAAAGTAACACCAGGTAAAGCAAAGCATAACGAGGGAAGACAAAGCAAGCAAAGGACAGCAAAGCAGTCTGAGGCAAGGCAAAGCACAGCAAGGTTTGGAAAAGCAATGCAGTGCCAGGTCTGTAAACCAAAGGTAAACCAAGGAAAGCATGGCCAGGGAAGGGAAAGCAGAGCAAGTCAAAGCAGAGCAAGGGAACGTAGCACAAGGAAAAGCAAAGCATTTTCAGGAAAGCAAAAGCAAAGCAGTCTGAGGCAAAGCTGGGGCAAGAACAGCAGAGGAAAGGAGGTATGGGAAAGCAAAACTGTGCCACGAAGAGCAAAGCAAAGCGGAGTAAGGCAAAACAGAGAGAAGCAAAGCAAACGTAAGGAGCTTGCGGCTAGCCCAGTAAAACCAGTGGGACAGTCTCTAAAAGAAACCTAGCACAGCACAGGAGAGCAGAGCAATGCGGATAAAAGCTGAGCAAGACAGAGTAAAACCCTGCTAAGAAAAAGACCTAGCGGCATAAGGAAAAGCAGTGACAACCAGGGCCTGGAAAAGGAAAGCATGGCCTGTAAAAACACATCAGATAGGTCCAAAAGAAAAACAAAAGAATGTAATGAACATTTAAATTAAAAAAAAAAAAAAAGGAAAAATAATGAGAATAAAAAAAAAATAGATGCAAAGCATGTCCAGAAAAGGCAAAACATAGCAAGGCAAAGCAGAGCAGAGCGAAGCTAAACAAAGGCAAGCATGGCCCCATAAAGCAAAACAAAGCATGGCCAGGGAAGGCAAAGCTGAGCAAAGGAAAGTAGCACCAGGAAAAGCAAAGCATAACGAGGGAAGACAAAGCAAGCAAAGGACAGCAAAGCACTTTGAGGCAAGGCAAAGCACAGCACGGGTAGGAAAAGCAATGCAGTGCCAGGTCTGTAAACCAAAGGTAAACCAAGGAAAGCATGGCCTGATAAAGCAAAACAAAGCAAGGCCAGGGAAGGCAAAGCACAGGAAGGCAAAGCAGAGCAAAGGAAAGTAGTACCAGGAAATGCAAAGCAGTGCTGGTAAAGAGAAAGAAAAAAAAATATTAATGAAAAAAAAAATAAAAACAAACAAAGAAACAAAAAATAAATAAAACCACAACAAAGCGAAAAAGTTCAAGGTAAGGCAAATCAGAGCAGGGTTAAGAGAAGCTAAGCAGAGCAGAGAAGGAAAAGCAAAGCAATGCCAGGAATACAAAGCAAGGCAAAGCAAAGCAAAGCAAAGCAAAGCAAAGCAAAGCATGGCCAGGCAAGGCAAAGCAGAACAAAAGAAAGTAGCAAAAGGAAAAGCAAAGCAGTGCCAGGAATACAAAGTAAAGCAAAACAAAGGTAAGCATGGCCGGAAAATGGAAGTGAGAGCAGGAGCAAGTGAGGCAAAAGAGAGCAAGGCAAAGGTAAAAAAAGGCAAGCGTGGCCCCGTAAAGCAAAACAAAGCACAGCCAGGGAAGGCAAAGCTGAGCAAAGGAAAGTAGCACCAGGAAAAGGAAAACATAACTAGGAAAGATAAAGCAAACAAAGGAAAGCAAGGCAGTTTGAGGCGAGGCAAGGCAAAGCACAGCACGGGTAGGAAAAGCAAAGCAGTGCCAGGTCTATAAAGCAAAGCTAAACTGAGGAAAGCATGGCCAGGGAAGAGAAAGCAGAGCAAGTCAAAGCAGAGCAAAGGAACGTAGCACAAGGAAAAGCAAAGCATTGCCAGGAAAGAAACAGCAAAGGAACTTCTTCTTCAAAACTGTACTGGGTCTGGCTGGAATGTTAACTTTCCCGGCAGCAGCCCATTCAGTGCCGTACTCTGTACTTGTAGCTGGAACAGCAGTGTTATCACACCAGTGTTGTGTCTACTGCTGAGCAGCAGTGGCACAGCATTGGGCCTTTCTCTAACCCTCCTAGGGGGTGGGCAAAAAAGTGAGGAGAGAAACATCACTAGGGCAGCTGACCTAAACCAATCAAAGGGATATCCCATACCATGTGGTGTCACACTCAGCAATAAAAGGTGGAAACAGGAAGAAGAGGGGAGGGGTGGGCTCTCGTTGAGAAGACGTCGGTCCTCCTCTCGAACACCGGCTGCGTGCGTTGAGGCCTTGCTTCAAGGACGTGGTCAATCATGGCTCATTTGTGGGAAGTAGAGAGTAATTTCTTTCCTCTGCACTTCCATATAGCTTTCATTTATTTTGTTTGTTTGTTTTCCTCCCTTTTTCCCCTTTCCCTTTTATTTCCCCTTAGTTAAATTGTTTAGTTCATGGTAGTCTTTATTTAATTATTATAATTATTTCCCTTTAATTAAATTATCCTTATCTCAACCCGTGAGTTGTTCTTTGCTTTACTTCTCCCCCTCCTCATCTAAAGGAGGGGGAGTGAGAGAGCGGTTGTGGGGTTTAGCTGCCCAGCACGGTAAAACCAACACAAAAACCCACTATCAATTCCCATTTAACTTAACGACCAAGGAGAACCCAGCAAAAACCAATGGAGATTCCCAAAAAAGTCAAAAACTCCCCAAACAAGAATGGGATAACCTCTAAAAACGAAAGAAAACACCAAAAAACATAGATCCACCCCAAAACCACCCTAAACCTACCTGATGTTCTCCAAAACCCACAATTTACACTTTTCCACCATGATGACCACGGAAAACCCAACAAAACCCAACGGAGACCCCAAAACACGTCAAAAACACCCCAAACAAGAATGGGATCACCCCCAAAACTGGAAGAAAATTCCCAAAAAACACGGATCCAATCCCAAAACAACCCTAAACCTACCTGATGTTCTCCAAATCCCAAAGTCTACTCTCAACCACCATAAAACCCATTAGGAACTGAACAAAACGCAACGGAGACCCCAAAACACCTCAAAAACACCCCAAAAGTGAACCGGATCAGAAGAAAATACATGATTTAAAGCCCAAAAAAACCTTACACCTACCTGATGTTCTCCTAAATGTACAATCCACTCCCAACCACCATAAAACCCATTAGGAACTGAACAAAACGCAACGGAAACCCCAAAACACGTCAAAAACACCTCAAAAAAGAATTGGATCAGAAGAAAAAACACAAAAAACTATGAATTTCCACCCAAAACCACCCTAAACTCACCTAATTTTCTTCAAAACCCACTATCAATTCCCATTTAACTTAACGACCAACGAGAACCCAACAAAAACCAATGGAGATTCCCAAAAAAGTCAAAAACTCCCCAAACAAGAACGGGATAACCTCTAAAAACAAAAGAAAACACCAAAAAACATAGATCCACCCCAAAACCACCCTAAACCTACCTCATGTTCTCCAGAACCCACAATTTACCCTTTTCCGACATGGTGACCACGGAAAACACAACGAAACAAAACAGAGACCCCAAAACACGTCAAAAACACCCCAAAAAAGAACTGGATCAGAAGACAAAAACCCAAAAACGATGAATTTCCCCCCAAAACCACCCTAAACTCACCTGACCTTCTTCAAAACCCACAAGCCACTCCCATTTACCTTAACGACTAACGAGAACCAAACGAAAACTAACGGAGACCCCAAAACAAGTCAAACAAAAACCAAACAAGAACGGGATAACCCCTAAAAGCGAAAGAAAACCCCAAAAAGCATAGATCAACACCAAAACCACCCTAAACCTACCTGATGTTCTCCAAAACCCACGATTTACACTTTTTCACCATGATGACCAACAAGAACCCAACAAAACCCAACGGAGATAACAAAACATGTCAAAAACACCCCAAAAAAGAACGGGACCACCCCAAAAACAGAAGAAAACCCTACAAAAACAGAAGAATTACCCCAACACCATAGATTCACGACCAAAACTCACCTGATGTTCTCCAAAACCCACAATTTACACTTTTTCACCATGATGACCAACAAGAACCCAACAAAACACAACGGAGACCCCAAAACACGGTAAAAACACCCCCCAAAAAAAACAGGATCACCCCAAACACAGAAGAAAATCCTAATACCATGAATCCACCCCAAAAGTCCCCCTAAACCTACCTGATGTTCTCCAAAACCCACAATTTACACTTTTCCACCATGATGACCACGGAAAACCCAACAAAACCCAACGGAGACCCCAAAACACGTCAAAAACACCCCAAACAAGAATGGGATCACCCCCAAAACTGGAAGAAAATTCCCAAAAAACACGGATCCAATCCCAAAACAACCCTAAACCTACCTGATGTTCTCCAAATCCCAAAGTCCACTCCCAACCACCATAAAACCCATTAGGAACTGAACAAAACGCAACGGAAACCACAAAACACCTCAAAAACACCCCAAAAGCGAACCGGATCAGAAGAAAATACATGATTTAACCCCCCAAAAAAACCTTAAACCTACCTGATGTTCTCCTAAATGTACAATCCACTCCCAACCACCATAAAACCCATTAGGAACTGAACAAAACGCAACGGAAACCCCAAAACACGTCAAAAACACCTCAAAAAAGAATTGGATCAGAAGAAAAAACACAAAAAACTATGAATTTCCACCCAAAACCACCCTAAACTCACCTAATCTTCTTCAAAACCCACTATCAATTCCCATTTAACTTAACGACCAACGAGAACCCAACAAAAACCAATGGAGATTCCCAAAAAAGTCAAAAACTCCCCAAACAAGAACGGGATAACCTCTAAAAACAAAAGAAAACACCAAAAAACATAGATCCACCCCAAAACCACCCTAAACCTACCTCATGTTCTCCAGAACCCACAATTTACCCTTTTCCGACATGGTGACCACGGAAAACACAACGAAACAAAACAGAGACCCCAAAACACGTCAAAAACACCCCAAAAAAGAACTGGATCAGAAGACAAAAACCCAAAAACGATGAATTTCCCCCCAAAACCACCCTAAACTCACCTGACCTTCTTCAAAACCCACAAGCCACTCCCATTTACCTTAACGACTAACGAGAACCAAACGAAAACTAACGGAGACCCCAAAACAAGTCAAACAAAAACCAAACAAGAACGGGATAACCCCTAAAAGCGAAAGAAAACCCCAAAAAGCATAGATCAACACCAAAACCACCCTAAACCTACCTGATGTTCTCCAAAACCCACGATTTACACTTTTTCACCATGATGACCAACAAGAACCCAACAAAACCCAACGGAGATAACAAAACATGTCAAAAACACCCCAAAAAAGAACGGGACCACCCCAAAAACAGAAGAAAACCCTACAAAAACAGAAGAATTACCCCAACACCATAGATTCACGACCAAAACTCACCTGATGTTCTCCAAAACCCACAATTTACACTTTTTCACCATGATGACCAACAAGAACCCAACAAAACACAACAGAGACCCCAAAACACGGTAAAAACACCCCCCAAAAAAAACAGGATCACCCCAAACACAGAAGAAAATCCTAATACCATGAATCCACCCCAAAAGTCCCCCTAAACCTACCTGATGTTCTCCAAAACCCACAATTTACACTTTTCCACCATGATGACCACGGAAAACCCAACAAAACCCAACGGAGACCCCAAAACACGTCAAAAACACCCCAAACAAGAATGGGATCACCCCCAAAACTGGAAGAAAATTCCCAAAAAACACGGATCCAATCCCAAAACAACCCTAAACCTACCTGATGTTCTCCAAATCCCAAAGTCCACTCCCAACCACCATAAAACCCATTAGGAACTGAACAAAACGCAACGGAAACCACAAAACACCTCAAAAACACCCCAAAAGCGAACCGGATCAGAAGAAAATACATGATTTAACCCCCCAAAAAAACCTTAAACCTACCTGATGTTCTCCTAAATGTACAATCCACTCCCAACCACCATAAAACCCATTAGGAACTGAACAAAACGCAACGGAAACCCCAAAACACGTCAAAAACACCTCAAAAAAGAATTGGATCAGAAGAAAAAACACAAAAAACTATGAATTTCCACCCAAAACCACCCTAAACTCACCTAATCTTCTTCAAAACCCACTATCAATTCCCATTTAACTTAACGACCAACGAGAACCCAACAAAAACCAATGGAGATTCCCAAAAAAGTCAAAAACTCCCCAAACAAGAACGGGATAACCTCTAAAAACAAAAGAAAACACCAAAAAACATAGATCCACCCCAAAACCACCCTAAACCTACCTCATGTTCTCCAGAACCCACAATTTACCCTTTTCCGACATGGTGACCACGGAAAACACAACGAAACAAAACAGAGACCCCAAAACACGTCAAAAACACCCCAAAAAAGAACTGGATCAGAAGACAAAAACCCAAAAACGATGAATTTCCCCCCAAAACCACCCTAAACTCACCTGACCTTCTTCAAAACCCACAAGCCACTCCCATTTACCTTAACGACTAACGAGAACCAAACGAAAACTAACGGAGACCCCAAAACAAGTCAAACAAAAACCAAACAAGAACGGGATAACCCCTAAAAGCGAAAGAAAACCCCAAAAAGCATAGATCAACACCAAAACCACCCTAAACCTACCTGATGTTCTCCAAAACCCACGATTTACACTTTTTCACCATGATGACCAACAAGAACCCAACAAAACCCAACGGAGATAACAAAACATGTCAAAAACACCCCAAAAAAGTACGGGACCACCCCAAAAACAGAAGAAAACCCTACAAAAACAGAAGAATTACCCCAACACCATAGATTCACGACCAAAACTCACCTGATGTTCTCCAAAACCCACAATTTACACTTTTTCACCATGATGACCAACAAGAACCCAACAAAACACAACAGAGACCCCAAAACACGGTAAAAACACCCCCCAAAAAAAACAGGATCACCCCAAACACAGAAGAAAATCCTAATACCATGAATCCACCCCAAAAGTCCCCCTAAACCTACCTGATGTTCTCCAAAACCCACAATTTACACTTTTCCACCATGATGACCACGGAAAACCCAACAAAACCCAACGGAGACCCCAAAACACGTCAAAAACACCCCAAACAAGAATGGGATCACCCCCAAAACTGGAAGAAAATTCCCAAAAAACACGGATCCAATCCCAAAACAACCCTAAACCTACCTGATGTTCTCCAAATCCCAAAGTCCACTCCCAACCACCATAAAACCCATTAGGAACTGAACAAAACGCAACGGAAACCACAAAACACCTCAAAAACACCCCAAAAGCGAACCGGATCAGAAGAAAATACATGATTTAACCCCAAAAAAAAACCTTAAACCTACCTGATGTTCTCCTAAATGTACAATCCACTCCCAACCACCATAAAACCCATTAGGAACTGAACAAAACGCAACGGAAACCCCAAAACACGTCAAAAACACCTCAAAAAAGAATTGGATCAGAAGAAAAAACACAAAAAACTATGAATTTCCACCCAAAACCACCCTAAACTCACCTAATTTTCTTCAAAACCCACTATCAATTCCCATTTAACTTAACGACCAACGAGAACCCAACAAAAACCAATGGAGATTCCCAAAAAAGTCAAAAACTCCCCAAACAAGAACGGGATAACCTCTAAAAACAAAAGAAAACACCAAAAAACATAGATCCACCCCAAAACCACCCTAAACCTACCTCATGTTCTCCAGAACCCACAATTTACCCTTTTCCGACATGGTGACCACGGAAAACACAACGAAACAAAACAGAGACCCCAAAACACGTCAAAAACACCCCAAAAAAGAACTGGATCAGAAGACAAAAACCCAAAAACGATGAATTTCCCCCCAAAACCACCCTAAACTCACCTGACCTTCTTCAAAACCCACAAGCCACTCCCATTTACCTTAACGACTAACGAGAACCAAACGAAAACTAACGGAGACCCCAAAACAAGTCAAACAAAAACCAAACAAGAACGGGATAACCCCTAAAAGCGAAAGAAAACCCCAAAAAGCATAGATCAACACCAAAACCACCCTAAACCTACCTGATGTTCTCCAAAACCCACGATTTACACTTTTTCACCATGATGACCAACAAGAACCCAACAAAACCCAACGGAGATAACAAAACATGTCAAAAACACCCCAAAAAAGAACGGGACCACCCCAAAAACAGAAGAAAACCCTACAAAAACAGAAGAATTACCCCAACACCATAGATTCACGACCAAAAAAAACTTAAACTCACCTGATGTTCTCCAAAACCCACAATTTACACTTTTCCACCATGATGACCACGGAAAACCCAACAAAACCCAACGGAGACCCCAAAACACGTCAAAAACACCCCAAACAAGAATGGGATCACCCCCAAAACTGGAAGAAAATTCCCAAAAAACACGGATCCAATCCCAAAACAACCCTAAACCTACCTGATGTTCTCCAAATCCCAAAGTCCACTCTCAACCACCATAAAACCCATTAGGAACTGAACAAAACGCAACGGAAACCACAAAACACCTCAAAAACACCCCAAAAGCGAACCGGATCAGAAGAAAATACATGATTTAACCCCCCAAAAAAACCCTTAAACCTACCTGATGTTCTCCTAAATGTACAATCCACTCCCAACCACCATAAAACCCATTAGGAACTGAACAAAACGCAACGGAAACCCCAAAACACGTCAAAAACACCTCAAAAAAGAATTGGATCAGAAGAAAAAACACAAAAAACTATGAATTTCCCCCCAAAACCACCCTAAAATCACCTGACCTTCTTCAAAAACCACAAGCCACTCCCATTTACCTTAACGACTAATGAGAACCAAACGAAAACTAACGGAGACCCCAAAACAAGTCAAACAAAAACCAAACAAGAACGGGATAACCCCTAAAAGCGAAAGAAAACCCCAAAAAGCATAGATCAACACCAAAACCACCCTAAACCTACCTGATGTTCTCCAAAACCCACGATTTACACTTTTTCACCATGATGACCAACAAGAACCCAACAAAACACAACGGAGATAACAAAACATGTCAAAAACACCCCAAAAAAGAACGGGACCACCCCAAAAACAGAAGAAAACCCTACAAAAACAGAAGAATTACCCCAACACCATAGATTCACGACCAAAACTCACCTGACGTTCTCCAAAACCCACAATTTACACTTTTTCACCATGATGACCAACGAGAACCCAACAAAACCCAACGGAGACCCCAAAACACGTCAAAAACACCCCAAACAAGAATGGGATCACCCCCAAAACTGGAAGAAAATTCCCAAAAAACACGGATCCAATCCCAAAACAACCCTAAACCTACCTGATGTTCTCCAAATCCCAAAGTCCACTCTCAACCACCATAAAACCCATTAGGAACTGAACAAAACGCAACGGAAACCACAAAACACCTCAAAAACACCCCAAAAGCGAACCGGATCAGAAGAAAATACATGATTTAACCCCCCAAAAAAACCCTTAAACCTACCTGATGTTCTCCTAAATGTACAATCCACTCCCAACCACCATAAAACCCATTAGGAACTGAACAAAACGCAACGGAAACCCCAAAACACGTCAAAAACACCTCAAAAAAGAATTGGATCAGAAGAAAAAACACAAAAAACTATGAATTTCCACCCAAAACCACCCTAAACTCACCTAATCTTCTTCAAAACCCACTATCAATTCCCATTTACCTTAACGACCAACGAAAACCCAACAAAAAACCAATGGAGATTCCCAAAAAAGTCAAAAACTCCCCAAACAAGAACGGGATAACCTCTAAAAACAAAAGAAAACACCAAAAAACATAGATCCACCCCAAAACCACCCTAAATCTACCTGATGTTCTCCAAAACCCACAATTTACACTTTTCCACCATGATGACCACGGAAAACCCAACAGAACCCAACAGAGACCCCAAAACACGTCAAAATCACCCCAAACAAGAACGGGATCACCAACAAAAGTGGGAGAAAATCACCCAAAACCATAGGTCCAACCCAAAACCACCCTAAACCTACCTCATGTTCTCCAGAACCCACAATTTACCCTTTTCCGACATGGTGACCACGGAAAACACAACGAAACAAAACAGAGACCCCAAAACACGTCAAAAACACCCCAAAAAAGAACTGGATCAGAAGACAAAAACCCAAAAACGATGAATTCCCCCCAAAACCACCCTAAACTCACCTGACCTTCTTCAAAACCCACAAGCCACTCCCATTTACCTTAACGACTAACGAGAACCAAACGAAAACTAACGGAGACCCCAAAACAAGCCAAAAAAAAACAAAAACAAGAACAGGATAACCCCTAAAAGTGAAAGAAAACCCCAAAAAACATAGATCAACACCAAAACCACCCTAAACCTCCCTGATGTTCTCCAAAACCCACGATTTACACTTTTTCACCATGATGACCAACAAGAACCCAACAAAACCCAACGGAGATAACAAAACATATCAAAAACACCCCAAAAAAGAACGGGACCACCCCAAAAACAGAAGAAAACCCTACAAAAACAGAAGAATTACCCCAACACCATAGATTCACGACCAAAAAAAATTAAACTCACCTGATGTTCTCCAAAACCCACAATTTACACTTTTTCACCATGATGACCAACAAGAACCCAACAAAACCCAACGGAGACCCCAAAACACGTCAAAAACACCCCAAAAAAGAACGAGATCACACCCAAAACTGGAAGAAAATCCAAATACCATGAATCCACCCCAAAAGTCCCCCTAAACCTACCTGATGTTCTCCAAAACCCACAATTTACACTTTTCCACCATGATGACCACGGAAAACCCAACAAAACCCAACGGAGACCACAAAACATGTCAAAAACAACCCTAACAAAAACGGGATCACCCCCAAAACTGGGAGAAAATCACCCAAAACCATAGGTCCACCCCAAAACCACCCTAAACCTACCTGATGTTCTCCAGAACCCACAATTTACTTTTTTTCACAACAATGACCACAGAAAACCCAACGAAACCCATCGGAGACCCCAAAACACATCAGAAACACCCCAAAAAAGAACGGGGTCAGAAAAAAAAACAACAAAAAAAGTATGAATTTCCCCCAAAATCCAGCCTAAACTCACCTGATCTTCTCCAAAACCCACAATCCACTCCCATTTACCTTAACGACCAACGAGAACCCAACAAAATCCAACGGAGATCCCAAAACACGTCAAAAACACCCCAAACAAGAACGGGACCTCCCCCAAAACTGGAAGAAAATCCCCAAAAACCATAGATCCACCCCAAAACCATCCTAAACCTACCTGCTGTTCTCCAAGTCCCAAAGTCCACTCCCAACCACCATAAAACCGATTAGGAACTCAACAAAACACAATGGAAACCCCAAAACACCTCAAAAACACACCAAAAGCGAACAGGATCAGAAGAAAAAACATGATATAACCCCCCAAAAAACCCTTAAACCTACCTGATGTTCTCCTAAATGTACAATCCACTCCCAACCATTAGGAAACCCAATGGAAACCCAACAAAACCCAACGGAGACCCCAAAACACGTCAAAAACACCCCAAAAAAAGAACAGAATCAACCCCAAAAACAAAAGAAAACACCAAAAACCATAGATCCACCCCAAAACCACCCTAAACCTACCTGATGTTCTCCAAAACCCACAATTTACCCTTTTCCACACTGATGACCACGGAAAACCCAACGAAAGCCATCGGACACCCCAAAACACGTCAAAAACACCCCAGAAAACAACTGGATCAGAAGTAAAAAACCCCAAAACTTTGAACTTTTCTACAAAACCACCCTAAACTGACCTGATCTTCTCCAAAACCCACAATCCACTCCCATTTACCTTAACGACCAACGACAACCCAACGAAACCCAACGAAGACCCCTAAACACGTCAAAAATACCCCAAAAAAGAACTGGATAAGAAGAAAAAAAAAATCAAAACAAACAAACAAAAAAACAAAAACACAAAAACTATGAATTTCCCCACAAAACCACCCTAAACTCACCTGGTCTTCTCCAAATCCCACATTTCACTCCCATTCACCATGATGACCAACAAGAATCCAACAAAACCCAACGGAGACCCCAAAACACGTCAAAACCACCACAAAAAAGAACGGGATCACCCCCCCAAAAAAACCATAAGAAAGTCCCCAAATACCATAGATCCACCCCAAAACCACCCTAAACATACCTGATGTTCTCCAAATCCCAAAGTCCACTCCCGACCACCATAAAACCCATTAGGAATTCAACAAAACGCAACGGAAACAACAAAACACATCAAAACCACCCCAAACAAGAACAGGATCACACCAAAAAAAACAGAAGAAAAACCCAAAAAACATAGATCCACCCCAAAACCACCGTAAACTCACCTGATCTTCTCCAAACCCCACAATTTAACCTTTTTCACCATAATGACCAATGAAAACGTACAAAACACAACGGAGACCAACAAACCGTCAAAAACACCCCAAACAAGCATGGGATCACTCCCCAAACTGGAAGAAAATCCCCCAAAACCATAGATCTACCCCAAAACCACCCTAAACATACCTGAGGTTCTCCAAAACCCACAATTTACACTTTTCCACTCTGATGACCATGGAAAACCCAACGAAACCAAACGGAGACCCCAATACATGTCAAAATCAGCCCAAACAGGAACGGGATCATCCCCAAAAATGGAAGAAAATACCCCAAAAGCATAGATCCACCCCAAAAACACCCTACACCTACCTGATGTTCTCCAAAACCCACAATTTACCATTTTCCACCATGATGACAACGGAAAACCCAACGAAATCCAACGGAGACCCCCAAACACTTCAAAAATACCCCAAAAAAGAACTAGATCAGAAGGAAAAAAAAAAAAAAAAACCAAAAACAACAACAACAAAAAAAAAAAAACATGAATTTCCCCACAAAACCACCCTAAACTCACCTGATCGTCTCCAAATCCCACATTTCACTCCCATTCACGATGATGACCAACAAGATCCCAACAAAACCCAACGGAGACCACAAAACACGTCAAAACCACCACAAAGAAGAACAGGATCACCCCAGAAAACACAAGAAAACCCCAAAAGCCATAGATCGACCCCAAAAGTCCCCCTTAACCTACCTGATGTTCTCTAAAACCCACAATTTACCCTTTTCCACCATGACAACCAATAAGAGTCCAACCAAAACCCAACAGAGACCCCAAAACACGTCATAAACACACCAAACAAGAACAGGATCACCCCCAAAAAAACAGAAGAAAAACCCAAATATCATGAATCCACCCGAAAAGTCTTGCTAAACCTACCTGAAGTTCTCCAAACCCCGCAATTTACCCTTTTCCACCATGACGACCACGGAAAACCCGACGAAACCCAACGGAGACCCCAAAACAAGTCAAAAAGACCCCAAACAAGAACAGGATCTCCCCAAAAAAACAGAAGAAAACCCCAAAAACCATAGATCCACCCCAAAACCACCCTAAACCTACCTGATGTTCTCCAAAACCCACAATTTTTCATTTTCCAACATGATGACCACGGAAAACCCAACGAAACCCAACGGAGACCCCCAAAAAAGTCAAAAACACCCCAAAAAAGAACAGGATCACCCCAAAAAGCAGAAGAAAACCCCAAATACCATGAATCCACACCAAAAGTCCCCCTAAACCTACCTGATGTTCTCCAAATCCCACAATTTAAAACTTTCCACCACGATGACAACGGAAAACCCAACAAAACCCATCGGAGACCCCAAAACATGTCAAAAACACCCCAAAAAAGAACAAGATCACCCCAAAAAACAGAAGAAAAAACCAAATACGTTGAAGCCACCCCAAAACCACCCTAAACCGACCTGATGTTCTCCAAAACCCGCAGTTTACTCTTTTCCACCACGATGACAACTGAAAACCCAACAAAACACTTCAAAAAAGAACGAAACCACCCCTAAAACAGAAGAAAACAATAAAAAAAAAAAGAAGAAATCCCCCAAAACCAAAGATTCACCCCCCAAAAGTCGTTAAACTCACCTGATGTTCTCCAAAACCCACAATTTACCCTTTTCCACCATGATGACTGAGAACCCAACAAAACCAAACGGACACCCCAAAACACCTCAAAAACTTCCCAGAAAAGAACGGGACCACCCCAACAAAGAGAAGAAAATACCAAAAACGATGAATCTGCCCCCAAACTCCCACTAAACCTACCGGATGTTCTCCAAATCCCAAAGTCCACTCCCAAACACCATAAAACCCATTAGGAACCCAACAAAACCCAACGGAGACCCCAAAACACCTCAAAAACACCCCAGAAAAAAACTGGATCAAAAGAAAACAAAACAAACAAACAAAAAAAACTATGAATTTTCCCCCCAAACCACCCTAAACTCACCTGATCTTCTCCAAAACCCACAATCCACTCCCATTTACCTTAACGACCAACGAGAACCCAGCGAAACCCAACGGAGACCACAAAACATGTCAAAAACACCCCAAAAAAGAACACGATCACCCCCAAAACTGGAACAAAACCCCAAAATCCATAGATCCACCACAAAAGTCCCCCTAAACCTACCTGAGTTTGCCATGGCACCCCATGTCTGCCATGGCAAGAGAAACCTTGGTTACCATGGCAACAAAATGTGATGGTTGCCATGGCAACTCAACCCCATGGTTACCATGGCAACACAACCCCATGGTTGCCATGGCAACAGAACCCCATGGTTTCCATGGCAACCCAACCCCATGGTTACCATGGCAACACAACCCCATGGTTGCCATGGCAACTCGAACCCGTAGTTACCATGGGAACAAAACGCCATGTTTGCCATGGCAACACAACCCCATGGTTGCCATGGAAACACAACCCCATGGTTACCATGGCAACACAACCCCATGGTTACCATGGCAGCAGAAAACCATGGTTGCCACGGCAACACAAGTCCACGTTGTTTTAGGGACCATTACAGTGTTGCCGTGGCAACCATAGCGTTGTGCTGCCATGGTAACCATCGGGTTGTGTTGCCCACCATCCCAGAGACTTCTTCCATATTTGGCGAATCCTGGTGGCTTCCCACTACCAAGCTGATACAAATCCTCATGGATAAGGTGGTTGTGCTTTTGCAGCTAGGTTTTTTTGAAAACAACCTAGAGCATATTACTGAGCCACCGGATGGGTCTCTGATGGGCCAGGATGGAAATAACTAAACTAAGGCAGGATTTGGGAAGGCATAAAGACCCGTGACATTTCTCAACCAACCTTTGATCCCCTTTTATATCTGTGTTCTGCTGCAGAGCCAGTACTGGTTGATGCTGGAGTGTCGAATCCTTCTAGTTTGATTTTTCAAAATTCAGGAGCCCCGCAATTGTTTTTAATGATGCTCTGTGGCATACACCTTTACACGAAGGGAAAGTGCCATAGGCAGCATCACACAACCTGGGTTGTCTAGTACCTGTACAGTGCTTTGTACATAAACAGAAGAGTTGGCAGGGATTTTTGTATCGTTCTTTTCTATTTCTTTTCTACAGTTTTTCAAAGACTGTATGCAAACTGTGTTTACAAACTGATTTTGCTGTCAGTATTGCAGATTATCGCATGCCCATTTTGCTGTTTTCTATCGTCTTGTGAGTCCTTGTGTGTTACGTGTTGTCCTTCCTTCTTAAAAAGAATTCATACTCTTCCATCCAACATATCCTGTGGCCTTCTTAAATATATCCCATTTCCCATGGTCCAGTGTGAGCTGTAGCTTGTAGAATGCATGAGAAAACACCGCACATATATTAATATAAATATGATATGCTCAATACTGATGTAGTTATTAATATAGGTTTTAGGGGGTTGCACTTGTTCTCTGGAAACTACAGTTTAGACTGAACTAAATTGCCTAGTATCTGTAATTTACAGACACTCATATTTTCATATAATATTTTCTATATGACCATATAAGATAGGGGCATAGGCCTTTAAAGGTGATCTGTACCTTAGAACAAAACCAGTTTTCTCATAGCATTTAGGATCAATGAAATGTTTCTGTGTTACGTTTAGTGATGAATTATAAACAAAGCACAAAATGCAAGAAGCAAATAGGAATTTCAAGATGTCCTTAAATGCCGCAGTTCATTATAGAACAATGTTATAATAACCTGAACAATCTTCTAGATTGACTGTCTTGGGCAATTGCCCCTCATTTTTGTCATTTTTCCTGGTATTCCCTTTGCCAAATCTTGCAGTTCTTTCTATCAACCTGATCATGTGTAATTGACTCACTCAGACTTCTGATGAAAGAAAATTGGAGGTCTGGGTAGGCAAAAGATAGGTTGTCAGTTACCTAGTCCATCTTGCTATAATGTAATGTAGCCTGCAGAAAGACTTCACTACCCACTGCAATTGGGTAGCATCTGTACAAATACCTCCTGCATTCTTATGTATTTTAAAGAGATCAAACACTATTTTTTTGACCAGGACAAGTAAAGGTTGCTTCTCTTTTATGGTCGACTCTTCCCATTAGACAAATACCTGTTGGCATTAAGGCCTTGGCTACAATAATTTTATTTCGTGAACAAAGTACTGTTTGGAGAGGAATAAACATGATTTAATATAAATATTAATAACACTTACATCACAGAAGGTTTCCCTTATGGTCAACAAGTTCCCTGATCGTGATTAAAAACGAAGAAAATATTGAACAGCAAATATTGCTATCCCAGTGTGACTGATGACTGGGCATCTCTTCATCTAGTCAGAAACCTGTGGGGTGTGTTATTGTGCTGAGGTTTTGGAGACAGTAGGATGCTCAAAACCCTAACTCTAAACATTAGGATGCTCAAAACACAAACCAAAACCCTAAACTTTAGGACGCTCTAAACACAAACTGAAAACATTAAGACACACAAAACTCTGACCCCAAAATTAAGATGCTTAAAACCCAAAGCCCTAACCCAAAACATTAGGACGCTCAACACCATAACCCAAAACCTAAGATGCTTAAAACCCAAAGCCAACCCAAAGCAGTAGGATGTGCAAAGCCCTAATCCAAAACAGTAGGACGCTCAAAACCCAAACCCTGGAGAACCTCACCTAACCTGAAAAAAAAAAAAAAAAAAAAAAAAAAAAAAAAGATCTTAAAACACTAACCCTAAGTAACTGACCAAAAATAAAACCCTAGGACCCTAACACTAAAAAACCTATCAACACTACAACCCAAAAAATTCTAAAACCCTAACACAATAACCATGAAACCCAGTTATACACCAGTTACCTCCCTTAAGGGATATAGAGAACCTCTCTCAGATATGGCAGTCCTACTTCTCCTGCATGCAGCCGGAGGTCGGTCTCATTCTGGTGCTGATGGTGGTGGAAGCAGGGGCAACGGTGGTACTGCTAGAGATACCACAGCCACCGGAGGTGGATTGGTAGGATATGGAGATGGTAGGTTATGCAACAGCTCCCGTTTATTTTCTTTTTCTTTTTCCTGTTCTTCTTCAAATTTCTTATCTGCTTTTAGTGTAAATATTGAGGCTGGAAAAGGACATGAAGTCCTCCTGATCCACAATCCTGCATAATCACTTTCTTCCCAGCAAAAAGGTTCTTTCGAATTAACATGTGTATTTTACTCGATTGGATGTAAAAAAATAACTGCAGTGACAACCGCACCCCAAAAATAACAGCTACCTCTGCTCATCACACACCACTCACTCCAGAGGCACCTCGGGTCATGATGTCATGGACTACACACTGCCTTTCAGCCTGAACAAAGGAAAACACAGTCACAAGATAATCATTCAGCTGCCAGCATTAGCACCCATCCCTCAACAACACAAAGGAACCCCATTTACAATATTATCATTTCAAAACAGCAGCCCCATTGCCTCAGCACCTGGAAAGGGGATCAGGCCAGTCACCGAGTTGCCTACCGAGTGCTGGACAGTTCCAGAAGGAGCTCTTCCCTGTGACAGGTTCCTCCAAAGCTGTACACTCTACTGGGGACAGGAAAGAAATAAAAATAAGAATTTCAAAACCCCATATCTGTAAGCTTTCAAGATTCAAAAGACCTCCTCAAGCACACCGTTCAAGCGCTATGTGAGCAGCTGCTCGCAACAAGATATAGTCTCCCACCTCCACATTTGCCAAACACCACAGAGATGACTGTGCCAGCTGCCCTTCAGTACGTGCCCAGAGGCAGACCGGATGTCTTTGCCAAAACAGTCCGGACAATGTATTAGTATACCCATGGACATTAGCTACCATCACTAACTGCCAGGCAGGACAGTTCTAGACCAAACACATACACACAGGCACACCACAAACACTACAAACAAAACACACAACACAAGGCACAAGAAAAAGCGACCCCCAGAGGGAAGCCCTGTGGCAACAGCAAGTCAGAACAGGTGCTCTGCAGCAGACCCAAGGAGAGACTCAAATGTCACGACATGTGACTGGAAGCAACTGCCAGAACTGGGAAGATGGGTGCATAAGAAACCTGCCTTCAAGACAAGAGACCAGAAGGATGGGGAGTAAAAACTCCATAGGAAGACGCTTAGGAAATCAATTCCCAAGCAAGAGCTCCTGATGCAGCCCAGTTGACTTCTTCAAGAGTGAGGATGGAAACAGATGTGATCTCAAACTGAACACGATGCACAAGACCTGAAACAGATCTGTACTTCAAGCAGTGACTGCAAGACAAGAAGTGCTCAGATCAGAGTCATGATGACAAAACAAGCATTGAGGCCCTTCAGCACCGCTATCAAGTCGCATGTCTAGTCAGTCCAGTGTAAAAAGCTAGGAGGATATCAAGACCTGAGAAGCACAGAACAGACATTGCAGAAGCAACACTACAGGACAGATGAACAGAAGGAAACTGTCATGCCTGGCACACGCACTCAAGCTACAAAATAATCCCGCTGCTTCTATTAGGCTGGTGACCCAGCCACAAGCAGCCTGAACATGACCCAGCCTGAACCACCCTCACCATGGCACCAAGTATATTCAGCCAGCTGGCTCCACGCTGCTCTGACTCCCAGCTCCCATTAGCCACCCCAGATATGCAAATACCAGGTGCCCCCCAACTTAGCTCTCATGTTGCTGGATGGTAAAGTCCCTCCTCCTCAAGAAACTGTCGTGGGTTTACGTGGCAAGGTTTTGGTAGCAGGGAGCCATAGGGGTGGTTTCTGTGAGAAAGATCTAGAAGCTGCCCCATGTTTGGGAAGGGCCCCATTGTTTTCCAGATCCGAGCCAATAAGCGATGTTGTTTTGCGCCTCTGTGAGAGCATATTTAAGACAGGGAAAAAACGCTGCGCCACACAGCAGCCGGGAGAGTCAAGGGAGTGGGAGAACAGCCTTGCACCAAGGTCAGTGTAGAAGGAGGGGGAGAGGTGCTCCAGGCGCCGGAGCAGAAGTCCCCTGCGGCCTGTGGTGAGGACCATGGTGAAGCAGGATGTCCCCCTGCAGCCCATGGAGTACCACAGTGGAGCAGGGTTCCACGCTGCAGCCCGTGGAGGAGACCACGGTGGAGCAGGTGGCCCTGCACCGACGGAGGCTGCCGCCTGTGGAAGACCCCTGCCGGAGCAGATTCCGGGCCGGACCTGTAGCCCGTGGAGAGGAGACCACGCAGGAGCAGGTGATCTGGCAGGAGCTGCTGCCCGTAGGGGAGCCAGGTTGGAGCAGTTTTCTCCTGAGGGATGGACCCCGTGGTACGGACCCATATCTGGAGCAGTTCTGGAAGAGCTGCTGCCTGTGGGAAGCCCACGCCGGATCAGTTCATCAAGGACTGCATCCCGTGGGTGGGACCCCACAGCACAGGGGACGAGAGTGA